>NW_027137555.1:2500-36099 GCF_004000055.1 Arthrobotrys flagrans
ATTTTATTTTATTTTATTCTATTTTATTCTATTTTATTTTAATTTTAATTCTATTTAATTCTAACTTTATTCTATTTTATTCTATTTTAATTCTAATTCTAATCTTATTTTATTTTCAATTTTATTTCTATTTTGTTCTAATTCCAATTTTATTTTTTTTTAATTTTATTTTAATTTACTCTATTTTAATTCCAACTTTATTTTTTTTTAATTTACTTTACTTTTATTTTTAATTTTAATTTTATCTCTATTTTTATTTCTATTTTTATCTCTATCTTTATCTTTATTTTATCTTTATTTTTATCCTTACTTTTATTTTTATTTTTATTTTTATTCTTATTTTTATTTCTATTTTTATTTTTACTTTTTATTTTTATTTTTATTCTTATTCCTATTTTTATTTCTCTTTTTATTTTTTTATCTTTTATTTTTTATTTTAATTTAACTAATCACAATTTTACCTTAACTCTATTTTAACTTTAACTTTATTCTATTTTATTCTATTTTATTTATTTATTTCTATTTCTAATTCAAATTCTATTTTAATCTTTATTTTACTCTATTTTAATTCTAATTCTATTTTAATCTTAATTTTATTTTATTCTTTTTATTCTAATTCTAATTTTATTTCTATTTATTTTATTTTATTTCTATTTTATTTCTATTTTATTTTATTTTATTTTTTTATTTTATTTTTATTTTATTCTTATTTTATTTTTATTTTATTCTTATTTATTTTTTATTTTATTCTTATTTATATTATTTCTTATTCTATATTTCTATTTTTATTTTTATTTTTATTTTTATTCTTATTCTTATTCTTATTCTATTCTATTTTATTCTCTTTTATTCTATTTTAATTTTAATCTATTTCTTTTTCTTTTATTCTATTTTAACTCTAATTCCATTTTAATTTCAACTTTATTCTACCTTATTTTAATTTAATTTTAATTTTATTTTAATTCTATTTTTATTCTATTTCATTTTCTTTCTTTTATTTTATTCTAACTTTAATTTTATTCTAATTTTAATTTTATTAATTCTATTTTACTCTATTTTTTTATTCTAATTCCAATTTTATTTTAAATTTATTTATATTTTAAATTTAATATAATTTTAATATATTCCATTTTTCAATTTCAATTTTATTTTATTTTAATTTCAATTTCATTTCAATTTTAACTTCATTTTATTTTTATTATATTTTTTTTTATTTCATTTTATTCTATTCCAATTCTAATTTTTTATTTATTTAATTTTAATTTATTTTAAATCTTATTCTACACTGCTCTATTTTACTCTATTATATTTTAATTTATTTTAATTCTATTTGCATTTTAACTTTAACTTTATTTTATTTTTCTATTTAATTTTAATTCTATTCTAATTTCAACTTTATTTTATTTTACTATTCTTTTTAATTCTAATTTTAATTCTATTTTAATCTTAATTTTATTTTAATCTATTTTATTTTAATTTTAATTTCATTTTAATCTCCAATTTATTTTAATATATTCCATTTTTATTTTAATTCTATTTCAACTTCAACTTTATTTTATTCTATTTTCTTTTATTTTAATCTTAATTTTATTCTAATTTTAATTTTATTTATTTTAATCTATTTTAACTTTATAATAATCTTAACTTTATTATAATCTTAACTTTATTCTATTTTTTTCTACTTTAATTTTAATTTTAACTTATTTTTCTTTATTTTATCATAATTTTAATTTAATTGTAATTTATTCTAATTCTAATTCATTAATTTTATTTTACCTTAAATCTTATATTATATTATTTTTTTTATTCTAATTTTATCCCCATTCTATTTTATTTTAATTTTACTTTTATTTTCATTCTAATTTAATTCTAACTTTATTCTATTTTATTCTATATTAATTCCAATTCCAACCTTATTTTAATTTTAATCTTAATTTTATTTCTATTTTATTTTAATTCCATCTTTATTTTATTTTAATTTTATTTTAATTTATTCTATTTTAATTCCAATTTTATTTTTATTTTTATTTTAATTTATTTTAATTTTAATTTCATTTTTTTCATTTTTTTTCATTTCATTTCAATTTTATTTTTATTCTAACTCTAATTCTATTCTCTTTCATTTTATTTTAATTTTATTTTCACTTTAACTAATTTTATTTAATTTTATTATTATTAATTCTATTTTGTTCTAAGTCCAATTTTATTTTAAATTTATTTTTCTTTTAAATTTATTTCTATCTTAATTTATTCTATTTTAATTCCAATTTTAACTTTATTTACCCTTAATTTTATTTTAACCTTAATTTTATTTAATTCCAATTCTAATTCTAATTTTATTTTTATTGTTATTCTTATTTCTATTCATATTTTTATTTTTATTTTATTTTCTTTCTATTCTATTCTTATTCTTATTCTTATTTTTGTTCTTATTTATTTTTTTTATTTTATTTTTTTTATTTTATTTCTATTTTATTTTTATTTTATTTCTATTTTATTGTATTTTATTCTATTTTAACTTTAACTTTATTTTAACTCTACTCTAATTCTATTTTATTCTATTCTATTTTAACTCTAATTCTATTTTAATTTCAATTTTATTCTTTTTTATTCTACTCTATTTTATTTCTAATTTTAATTCTATTTTAATCTATTTTAATTCTAATTTTAATTTCAACTTTACTCTCTTCTATTTAATCCATTTTAATTTTAATCCCTTTCTATTTTAATTTAATTTATTTATTTCAATTTTAATTTAATTTTCTTCTATTTTATTTATTATATTTCATTTTTAATAAACTTTATTCTATCCACATTCTAATTTTTTATCTCTTTTAAATTTAATTTATTTTAAATCTTAATTTATTTTATTCTATTTTATTCTATTTTATTCTATTTTATTCTATTTTATTCTTTTATTCTATTTTATTCTATTTTATTCTATTTTATTCTATTTTATTCTATTTTTCTATTTTATTCTATTTTATTCTATTTTATTCTATTTTATTCTATTTTTCTATTCTATTTTTTTTATTATTTTATTTTATTTTATTCCTTTTTATTTTCATTCCAATTTTAATTTAATTTTAATCTTAATTTTAATCTATTCTCTTTTATTTATTTTATTTTATTTTTAATTCTACTTTAACTTCCTTATAATTTTAATTTACTATTAATTTTAATTTTTTCTAATTTATTTTTTAATTTTTAATTTTAATTCTACTTTAACTTTATTTTAATATTAATTCTAATTCTAACTCTAAATCTACTTTAATTATTTTACTATTAATATTAATTCTAAATTTTCTTAAATTTTAAATTTAATTTTATTTCAATTTTAAATCTATTTTTAATTTTCAATTTATTTACATTTTAAACTTATTATTTTTATTTTAAATTTACTCTCATTCTAACTTATTTCAATTCTAAATTTATTCTAATTTTAAATTATTTTAATTTTAATTAACTTTGATAATTCATTATTTTTTTATTTTTAATTTAACTACGCTATATATATTTTTTAATTTTTCTATATTTTTATTATACTTTTTTCTTTTATATTTCATTTCTATAACTATTTTATTTTTATCTTTTATTTAATATTATTCTACTCTAATTTTTATTTTATTTTTTTTTTTATTTTTATTTATTTTTATTTCTGCTCTATTTTTTACTAATTATTAATTTATATTAATATTAATTCATACTAACGCTAATCAATATCAATAATAACTTTTATTTTATATTTTTATACTTCATTTTTATATTTTATTTTCATTTTCATTTTTAATTATTAATTAATTTTAATTTTATATTAATATTTTATTTCTAAACTTTAATTTTTTATTTTTTAATTTTAATTCTAATCTTAATTCTAATTCTAATTCTAATTCTAATTCTAATTCTAATTCTAATTCTAATTCTAATTCTAAATTTTAATTCTAAATTCTAATTCTAATTTAATTCTAATTTAATATTTATGACTACAACTTTATTTAACTATATTTATTTATTTATATTTACTTTTTTTACATTTCTTTATAACTTCTATAACTATTTATATTTATTACAATCTTTATATTTTAATTTTTATATACTTTAAATTTGACATTAAAAATATTATAATCATTTTTATTTTTACATTTCACTTTTTTTATTTTATATTTTTATTTTTATTTTTATATTTTATATTTTATTTTTATATTTATTTATTTTATATCTTATTTTATTTTTTATTAATATTATTTTATATTTTATTATATCTTTTTAATATTTAACTAGCGATTAGCGATTACTCTAACTATTAATTATTAATAATTAATAATCAGCGATTAGCGATTAATAATTAACTAACTATTACTCTATTATTATAATAATTATATTTACATAATAATTATTAGTTTCAACTTTTAGATCAAATACTTATTACAATGATTTTTAAATATTTAAATATCTGTTTACTTATTAATTTATTTATATATCTATATATTTATCAACTTATTTTTTCAACTGTCTATTTATCTGTCTATTTACTTGTCTGTTAATTAATTTATCTATTTATTCATCTGTTTATCTATTTATTATTCATCTGTCTATTCGTTGTTCTATTTATCTATCTATATCTATCTATTTATATTTATTTATACATTTACTTACTTGTCTATCTATCTACCCATCTGTCTACTTGTTTGTCTGTTTGTCATCTATTAGTTTATCTGTCTGTTTACTCGTCTGCCTGTCTGTTTATCTATTTGTTTGTTTACCTATCTATCTGTCTGTCTATCTCTCTATTTGTCTACCTGTCTGTCTATTTGTCCACCTGTCCACCTGTCCGTCCGTCCGTCCGTCCGTCTGTCTGTCTGTCTGTCCTGTCTGTCTGTCTGTCTGTCTGTCTGTCTTTCCGTTTGTTTGTCCGTCTGTCTGTCTGCTGTCTGTCTGTCTGTCCGTCTGTCTGTTCGTCTGTCTGTCTGTTCGTCTGTCTGTCTGTTTCTGTCTGTCAGTCTGTCTGTCAGTCCTGTCATCTGTCTACCTGTATCTGTTTGTACGTTTGCTTATCTGTCTGTCTATCTACCTGTCTGTCTACTTGTCTGTCTGTTTGTCAATTTGTTAGTTCACTTGTCTGCTTACCCGTTTGTTTGTCTGTCTGTCCATTTGTCTGTTTACTTGTCTGTCTATCCATCTGTCTATTTGTTTACCTGTCTGTCTATTTGTCTACCTGTCCACCTGTCCACCTGTCCGTCCGTCTGTCTGTCTGTCTGTCTGTCTGTCGTCTGTTTGTTCGTCTGTTTGTCCGTCTGTTTGTCCACCTGTTGTCCACCTCGCAACACGCCCAACCAAATGTTTTTTTGTGGTGTTTGACAAGCGCGCTCCGACCAATCAAAAAATTGGAACCAGGCCTGGTTCCAATTTCCAAAGTTTTGGGGTGTTTGTCACCGTTAAACCTTCCCGATCGGGGACCGAACCGCCCTTTCGACCAATCAGAAAATTGGTACCAGGCCTGGTACCGAATAAACCTACCGGTTAGTTCTAAGTCCAATTTTATTTTAAATTTATTTTTCTTTTAAATTTATTTCTATCTTAATTATTCTATTTTAATTCCAATTTTAACTTTATTTACCCTTAATTTTATTTTAACCTTAATTTTATTTAATTCAATTCTAATTCTAATTTTATTTATTGTTATTTCTTATTTCTATTCATTTTTATTTTATTTTTATTTTCTTTCTATTCTATTCTATTCTTATTCTTATTTTTGTTCTTATTTTATTTCTATTTTATTTTTAATTTTATTTTTATTTTATTTCTATTTATTTTTATTTTATTTCTATTTTATTGTATTTTATTCTATTTTAACTTTAACTTTATTTTAACTCTACTCTAATTCTATTTTATTCTATTCTATTTTAACTCTAATTCTATTTTAATTTCAATTTTATTCTTTTTATTCTACTCTATTTTTATTTCTAATTTAATTCTATTTTAATCTATTTTAATTCTAATTTTAATTTCAACTTTACTCTCTTCTATTTAATCCTTTTATTTTAATCCCTTTCTATTTTAATTTATTTATTTATTTCAATTTTAATTTAATTTCTTCTATTTTATTTATTATATTTCATTTTTAATAAACTTTATTCTATCCACATTCTAATTTTTTATCTCTTTAAATTTAATTATTTTAAATCTTAATTTTATTTTATCTTTCTATTTATTTATATCTATTTTATTCTATTTTATTCTATTTTATTCTATTTATTCTATTATTCTATTTTATCTCTTTTATTCTATTTTATTCTATTTTATTCTATTTTATTCTATTTTATTCTATTTTATTCTATTTTATTCTATTTTATTCTATTTTATTATTTTTATTATTATTATTTTTATTTTATTCCTTTTATTTCATTCCAATTTTAATTTAATTTTAATCTTAATTTTAATCTATTCTCTTTTATTTTATTTTATTTATTTTAATCTACTTAACTTCCTTATATTTTAATTTACTATTATTTTAATTTATTCTAATTTATTTTAATTTTAATTTAATTCTACTTAACTTTATTTAATATTAATTCTAATTCTAACCTAAATCTACTTTAATTATTTACTATATTAATTCTAATTTTCTTAAATTTTAAATTTATTTATTCAATTTTAAATCTATTTTTTAATTTCAATTATTACATTTTAAACTTATTATTTTTATTTTAAATTTACTCTCATTCTAACTATTTTCAATTCTAAATTTATTCTAATTTTAAATTTATTTTAATTTTAATTAACTTTGATAATTCATTATTTTTTTTATTTATATTTAACTACATCAGGAAAAAAACACATTTCCTTAATTCCATCGGATGGAAGCCCTTTCATCCGATGGAACACTTTTCCATCGCGCTCCATTCCGCGCTCCATCGCGGTCCCATCGCGCTCCATCGCGGTCCATCCCAGTCCATCGCGGCTCCATCCTAATAGGGCCACCCGGCACCCCAACAAAACTGACACGGGCCTATACAAACCCCCATTTAAACTTCAAAATAATATTCCTCTTCTTCAATATCAGATCCATTATCAATATCGATATCTGAATCTATATTTCATCGTTATAAGAATAATCTCATTCCAGTATTGAGATCGATGTGGGTATTGAGAAGATATGAACCGGTCCTATAGGAGATTAAATGGGCCAGACCCAAATAGCTCGAATTGGAATGATATTTCGATAAGATTGATGGTTTTCTTTTTCATAATCCACTAAAGGATGCTCGGTGAGGCGAACGAAACCATGGGGCTCTGTATAGTTCCCCCAGCGTATGGCTTGAGCTCAGTGACAAAAGCTAGTTGAAAGGTCTTATTACTAATTGCCATTATGGACAATCAATAACAATTCTAGCTTAGTTACTGCTTTTCTTTCAGATCTCCATATTGACTCGTATGAGACTTCTGGAAGATGATGAAGTCCTTCGAGGACCCTTCTTTTGCCAGTTTAAATTAGTTCGAATAACATGATTAGTAAAAACATTTCTATGCTGAAAGTCCTCAATCGGGACCGCGAGGGTCTTGTATACTTGCGCTCTGAAGTCTGCTAAGGATGAAGGATGAAAGTCTGGTCGAAGAAATGTCTGGGAGGCCGGTAAGGTTCTCAAATAGGCATATAACGCCCAGTTGAGGTTCGGTACAGCGTATTCACGCTTAATCTAATCTATTGTAATTTATTTACTCTTATTTCTGGAGATTTAAGACTACTTTAGGTTGCAATTGAGTTAATTTACAACTTTAATTGATGGCGTACTATATAGTTCCGCACGAGCCTTTACAGAGCCGACTAAGACTGAGTCAGCGTGATTAGAAATATTAGAAAATAAATATCAATAAACATACCATCAATTCCTAGTCTATTCTTGCGGTACTGTTCGCGCTGCTTTTTAGCCGGTAACGAATTTGGATAGACCTCCTCAAACCTATTGATCTTCTCCCCTTCTTTTATAATTGTTCGAGATTAAAAATCGCATTTTAAATTGATGTTTTCGATATCTGTGTTCTATTATTTGAGCGTATGCATCTCTGTGATTAAATTGAGCCCATCCCTCTTTGAGCTGTTCGACATGCGAGGCCTCTCTTACTTCTGTTGACTAAGCATTTAATTGACCAAATTTTTTGATGGAATCAGTAAAATGGGTCATCAAATGCATTTTATAAAAATTAAAATGTCCTATAGCCATTAGCCCCGGTTAGTTCCCAGAGAGCCCTGATCAGGAGAAGAAGAGGGCTGAAGACACTTCTAAGTGAGCTTACCATTTTCAGAAACCTCTAAGGAGTCTTCACTACTTTCACCTAGAGCTTCATCGCTGGATACCGCTCCTACTATGCCTGTAGCTGCCTGCTGTGGTCTCGTTCGGGCCCCCGAAATTCTCTGAAGACATTTTTCCCATCATGAAAGCTTTGCAACTGGTTTTGCATATCTATAAGAGTTTGTTCAGTATGTGAAAGATAAGTTGCATATAGAACAAAACTTATTAAAGCATTCACACAGTTTACCGCCTGGGCGAAAACAGGCCTCTCAAGGCTCGATGGATCCCTCAAAGCGCTCGCTAAAGTCGCAACAAGAATCTTAACAACCGATCTCATTTCTTTTCCTTGCCACTGGGAGACCTGTGTATAGCCTCTGCGGAACGGTTGGAATTTGGGATAGGGTGCAGAAGCCCAGCACTGATTGAAGAATTGTAACCTTTTATTTTTTTTAAAAATTTGATTATCCATTCCATAAGATGTTTTATCATCCTAAGTAAATGCAGTGTAGGAGATCCGGCTTATGTAGGTCGCTACAGTAATTCCCAGATCCAAGAAGGCCCCGCCGAACCTATCACCCCTCCAAACGTAATTGGGCTTTTCCAATCTCATCACCATCATCTAATCGTTCAGAATAAGAGTTGTAGTCCCGTACAGGATATCCCAGGCCCTGATCGAAATCTTGGAGAGCCGTAGTCGGTACCGTACAGAGGGCAGGCTTTAGGAATAATACTAAGAAGATTAATATGTTCCATATGATCTGCTAACCATCCACATAAACGAAAATGACATATTCGCTGATATCCATCTCCGCATCCCATAAGTAGGCCCGTAGGGTACATATTCAGAGGTTCCAAGATTTGACTTATAAGATTCTGTATTTTTGAATCAATTAATCGCTTCTCCGACGGCCGCAACGGGCCCTTCTTGGGCGGTATCGGTAGCAAGGCGAGCAACATCCAGGCGTTCTTAGAAGGCTGATTTCGATATTTCGAGTTGATATTACCAATTGAAAGATAGATTGGCCAGGCCTTTTTGTCACCAGAGAAATTAGTGAGATGGGTCGTGTCGGAAGCACAGAGGATCGGTACAAGGCTATGATCGGACGGTAAAGATTCCTGCTGGCTATGCCACTGCTGTCCATAGTTCTGTATATTGTCTTTCTCCAGATTCACTATAGACTTTTTCAGGTATGAAGTGCATCTCCTGCGCGTATGAACGTTGCCGCAAGAGATACGCGATGACTTCTATAGGATCTCGATAAAAATATTTCGATCCTGGATGGCCTTCAATTTCAAAATCAAATACATCTTGTTTGAATGAATTTATTCCAAGACTTTCATCCATTTCCTGAATCATTTGACGGAGGCTATAAGCAGACTCGAATGACTTTACATCGACACTTCTGGCGCCTGAACCTATCCCGTGATTGAAATACCGATTAATTGCCGTTTGAGAAATATCTTCTTCGATAAACCATTTTGCCAATTTAAAATTCTCTAAGTTAGTAAAAGGGAACCATGGATTATTTTTCATCTGAGCGATTATCGGATCTGAGAAGGCACCGAATGGGGCTCCTGCATCCTTGACCGGGAGAGACAGCCTAGGAACAAATTCTGGTTGATTAGATTGTCGAGTACTTAAATCTTCTGATATTTCGTCATTTCGCACAAGAGGGCTCTCCGGGGTCGCTTCCGAGTGATCCAGGTCTTCCTCGGCACTATTCGCGTCTACTGGCGGTGTTTCTTGAAAGATAATAGTCTGATTTACCCCGCTTTCTAATAATGTAGAAATGAAGGATTGATGTTCTGTTTCAATGTGTTTTCGTACCATTTAAAAGATCTAAATGGGGCTCGGGGGCAGATACGACACTTGAAGAGGCCGTTGGGAGTCCTAGCCGGTTTCCTAAGGTCTAAAGACATGATGTTGCCGATTTATTATAAAGGGCGAGTGTGGCGAGATATGAGGTCTAAAGATTCGGTGATTGCAGGCTAATCATAGATCTTCACCGATCTTAAAATACAACACTACAACAATTCCCAACATTCATTCCGATCTTTATTTTAGTATATTTGTAGGATCTGGAGGAGGCCGATACAGGACCTCAAAGGTCTGGAAAGAGAATTCCCAGGCCTGGGCAAGCTGGCGAGGCCTTCAGATATGTTTGCTCTATAGATTAATGTTTGCTTTAAACTAGAAAACTAAGTTTTAATTAGAAGTATAAAGGTAAGGGATACTACGTGAGATCGTTCCGTCGGGCGGGAAGCAGCATGGGAGCTTCTACAGCGCTGTATAAGCTCCTCCCAAAACCTGAGGATTCAACATAAGCTATCATTTCCATGTTCCACAGTATATAGCTCCAGCAGCCCGTGGCTGTACCCCTGAAGCAATATACAGGGTGTGCATGCATAACTAACAGAATTCAGATTTTTTAATTTAATTAGAAGCATAAAGCTAAGGAATACTACATGAGATCGTTCTGTCGGGCGGGCAGCATGGGAGCTTCTACAGCGCTGTATAAGCTCCTCCCAAAAACCTGAGGATTCAACATAAGCTATCATTTCCATGTTCCACAGTATATAGCTCCAGCAGCCCGCGGCTGTACCCCTGAAGCAATATACAATATACATGCATAGTTAACAATATTCTGATTTTTTTTAATCATGTATGATAAACTGAAGCTTTTTTTTTAAAATACCAAAACTTATTCTGTTAGCCTCACAAATCTCTCTTCCGAAATCATACATCTCCGCACCAAAACTATATCGTAACCTGCAAAATCACCTAGATTTTAAACCAAGACCTCAAAATTAAAGCCCCCCCACCTGATTATATAAGATGGCAGACGGAGATTATGGTTCCCGCACGGTCAAGTTCAAGGCCTCCTCGCAACCATGGACAGTTGATCAAATTCGAACCGAACTTTCAATATCTGGGGCCAGCTTTAACCCAGTATGGCTGGCGTTACGCAAAGACGTCGAACAGATCCTCAGGAGTCAGACACCCCTGTCTTCACAAAAACTGAGGCTGGTACTGGAACTGTTTGGCCGGCGATTCTTGAAAAAGTTCGTCTTCTTCCTTATTTTGCTCATATTACAAAAGAGCTTAATGACCCCCTTCCCGCCACCATTGACCCAGATAACGACGATGACTATAAAGCGGCTGTACGAGCCCGCGAGACGAAGATTCGCGCCATTGACGAGATGGTAACCGCTTTCGGCAAAAAGCTAAAGTCGAAAGAAAAAGCCAAGATTTTAAAGGCTAGGGCTCCTATTGAGGATGCCATCACTAATAGTGCCGATGCGGACCCTGACGCAGCGGTTAAAGCGCTTGATCAGCTTTATCTGGGTCAAAAAGTCCCTAAAAGGGCAAGGAAGAGAGAGTTGGAACTCTCAGTTAACCTGGAACCAAACCAGGAAGAACTTGGTAAGCCTCCCAGAGATCCGTTCAGGCCTTCCTGCCTACTTAGGTTTTTTTCAAAATCCAAAACTAATATAATTTGTTTATAGACCGGGCTAAGAAACGGGTCCGAACTGTTTGCAACCCTCCGAGGTTGGTACTGGGCTGGTTAGTCGAACCAGATACCAATCTTGGTGTTTTGGTTGCCGGAAATCCGCCAACTGCTTTAGCAGATTTCCGATATAATACGGCAGACGTCGCTAAGTTCACTGGTTTGCTCAAACAGCCAACTTTGGCTAGTTTGAAATCACTCTTCAACGATCTCCTTCAGGTCGGTGAAGAGCCAAGGTCGGTCTGGGGGTTCACGGAGGATAGAACGGTAGAATATAATCTACCAGAAAATGAACCTGTGGCAACGGCCACAACAGTTGGTGGAGGGACCAATGTAGTTCCTGCTGGTATGCATTTGCGTACCAATGCAGATGTTTTGACTTGGTTGGTTCGTTGTCAAGATTTGAAGGCCGCATATTTGGTTGTGGTCCTTCATAGAGCTGGTGGAGCTGATTCACCCCCCAGCGCGTCGACCCTGGCTTGATGCCCCAGATTTTAATTTGATTGGTATTGTATTGGAAAGATTGGGTTATTTTTAGACCCTATATATGTATTTTATATATTTGGAATGAAAACTGCTCGAGGCCTACATGGCCCACTAGGAAGAACTTCAGACTGCGCTGGTTAGCAGTTCGATCAATCAACATTTCCATATGTGGTGTTTTTGTGGAATACTAAGCTCGCGATGATAGTTTGGTGGTGAGAACATTATTACCCGATTGGGATCTGCACAGCGCTTTGGCATCCTACTCAAAAAGATATCACATATCACATTTCACATATCAAATTAAGATATCTAGCCCCTTTTTCCATTTCTCCCTAAACAATCATCAGGATATTCGTAAAGTTCACTGCACGTCGACATCGAACCGAGACATCTTTATCATTTTATCAAATTTCAAAAATTTAGTCTCTATCATTAGCCAGTACGTATAGTACACTGAACAAGCCTCTGTCTGCCTAGGAAGCCACAGACTAAAAGTGCAAAGTCACTAAAAAACAAATCAAGGCCCGGGCAAAAGCGACACATCGGGAACCAGCACAGCAGCACTACAGCAACCCGTACAGAAAACCTCGGAAGTCGACACATCCTCTACAGTAGAAACAGAGAAGTTTTCAGACTTATCTCGGGAGGATTTAATACGATTGCTTCTTAAAACACAACAGCCCGTTCCTGTCACTGACCGGGACCAGCGGAGTACTGATCCGTCTTCATTCTCTGTTCACGCTTTTATATAGGAACTAATTTTTTTCAAAGCTATTTTGAACAATCCGGCAGAGGCGGATACGGAGCCTCCAGCAGAACCAGCAAGCCAGGTAGAGGCAGACACAGAGCTATAGCAAAACCAGCAGAACCAGCAAAACCACAAGAGACTTTAATAGAGTCACCCCACAATTCCGACATTTCAACAACATCAATTAGAGAAAAAGACGGGACGTCGTTTGTTGGAAAGGTCAAGTAAGTTAATATTAAATAATTCTTTTATTTTCATATGGGCCCGTACTGAACTGATATAAGCAGATTCAAACCTGACAACAGCCACCCGAGCAGCATCTGAGGTCTCCAGTATTACACCATCTCAATCCATTTCTCAATCGGGTTGTACGGAACTGCTCGAGACAGCCTCGGTCGTGAGTCGTTCCCGTAAAAACGAACTAAGGCGACGAACATTCCACCGACATATACCGAAATATTTTAATCTTGTTTGCATAGATCTATGTCTATTGCATTACAAAAAATCCATTCCCGGACACTGGAGAGGTTCGGGATGTCTGGGAGCAGATATTTGCCTCTCGTGGTCTTGCTTCGGCCCCCTTTTCTAAAGTCAGTTCAAGTACAATTGAACAGTTCTTTCAAGTTTTCGAGGTCATGTAGCAGACGCTGCTCGGAAGATTATCGAGTCCGAATATGTCCTCTCCCTTCTCTATACCGGCTCGAGCAGAACGAGTCAAATATCTTCTGGAAAAAAACAGGTTTCTTTCTAAGAAGGATTTCTGGGATGTAAGTCAGCCAAACATTCAAGGCCGCAGCGGTTCTGTACTAACTCAGCAGAAGCCGAGTCCGCCACTGTTCTCTTCTCCAGTTATACCAAGTACTGATTCGATATTTCTGTAATACTTCTAATGGTCATTGGGTCAAAAATCCGACGCTATATCGAGAAGTAAATGGTATCACTATCTCCTGGGTCGCTACAGTTTGTGGGGGGCTTTAAAAAGACTCGAACCGGTACTGTCGATTCAAGTTGTACTTTGAAATCTTTAAATGGACAACGTAAGTAGAATCCACCTATTCATGGAGATACGAGGCTAACGCAGGGCCATCCAGACCAATACATGATCTATTAGAATTCTGGAGAACTCGTCGAGAATTATATCAAACCAATATCATATCGATGCTGTTGGTACCGGATCAAGCAGAAACTAGACGCGTTCGGGGTCTTCAAAGACAAGCACCACGTCGTTAGCATTCCAGAGGATACCCAAGAATCATTAGATATGGAGGATGCTTTAGTTTTACAAATTGAAAAAAATATTAAATCGGTGAAAGGTGCCGACAACTTACGAGAGGCCCGTACAGATCCAGAGGGTGCCACTGAAGACCCCAAGAGGCCGATGCATCTTCCCCCTTTCCTTTCATTCTGAACTTGATACCCTTAACTAAATCATTGATTTCTTGTTTATTTAATGTGTTATGGCCCCTGGTATATATCTTTCCCGTCACGAAACGTGCAGTCTGGTTCTTATGAGATATCCGACTGAAAAGTTTAATGTTTATTGTGATTTTTTCAACCGTATTTTTATTATCTCAGATGGTCGTATCAGTGCCTCGTAGATCCGAACAAGACGCGTCCGATGGAGATTATTTTTGAGATGGAAACCGTTCCTTAGGATGTAAACTGTTCCTTAGGATGGAAACCACTCCATCCGATGCAAGCCCTTCTTAGGATGGAACGGGCTCCTTAGGATGGAAAGGGCTTCTTAGGATGGAAGGGCTCCACCCGGAAGGCAGGTTTCCATCCTGCCCATCTTGCCCATCTTGCCTTAGGATGGGCAGGATGGAGCAGGATGGAAATGTGTTTTTTTCCTGATGGTTAATAACGCTATAGCCTTTAAAATGAAGAATTTATCTTGTATCCTCTTAAATACGTAGTATTTATTATTACTTTTCAATATATAAAGGCCTATTTCTTTATCGAAAATTAACTGTGCTATAATAAAATTATTTTTTTTAAAAATATTATTCTAAGATGTAAAATATATGTTTATCTTTTTTTCTTGTAGTTTCTTGACAAAATATAAGTTTAAAGTTATTTAGAGCGCGTATAATATATTATATACCTTCAAGATAGTAATATTAGTTTTTATAATAAAAGTTCTGTATTTTTAAGCGGGTATAATTAAATTATTTTTTAATTTTATCTTTCTTTTTATATTGAAAGAAATGTAAGTTTTAGATATAAATAAATCGTAATTTTTATAGATTTAGTTATTTGCGCTTGAGTTTATATATTATAATTCTCTAGAAGCATTTTTATAGATATTTCTTTTGATATTAGCTCTGTATACTGTTGTTATGTTATAAGGTTTAGAAACTATAAAATAGAAGGAAACGTTCTTCTTAATTCTCTAATTTAAAGGTTTAAGTTTTAAATACTTAATAAAGCAGCGTTCTTCTGGATAGCTTATATTTTTATAAGTGCCGCATAAAGAGTAGATTATCTTATTCTTCTTTTGAAGAGTTATATCCCTAGTATTAGAGCTAAAACCTACGTTTTCTTCGGTATTAAAGTGAACTTTCTTTTTCATACCACTTTTCTTAGTTTTATTATCCTGATTAATTGTACGTTTAAACTTTCGTTTATTTTTTTATGTGCTGCCAAGCCGATAGCGTCCGTAGCTAGTAATGGTGTAGACGTAGAAAGAGCTTGAAGTTTAGTACTCTTCTTTTCTAACTTTTCATGTCTACGGGCATTACGCCTATAATAAAATAAAGTTATTTACTTAAGAATATAATCTTTTAAATGTTTAATTATATATGTCGTCTTATCAGTAGTATTTGTTATATAAAACTATATAACTATATAGATGTTAAGGTGTTAATCTCTAGTTTTGTTTAATACCTCTTTAGCAGCATTAATAAGACTTAACTGTAGAAAGGTAGAAGATAAAATATCGCTTCTTTCCTTTTATTTTGTATAACTATCTTGAAATAATACGAAATAGTTATATATATATCATATTTCTCTAGCTATACAATAAGAGAGAAAAAACGATTCTTAAGCATATTTATAACGCCTTTAATATTAAGTCTATATTTCTCCTTAAATAGATTTATCATAGCTTTGGATAACAAACCGGTAAAGATATTATATATATCGTCATAAACTAATTTTTGTATAATATTGTTAGCGAATAACTTAACTGCTTTATACTTATTTAACAGTTTAGCGTCTATAATGTCTATTATTTTAGTAGTAGACGAGGAGATTTTAGCTTATTCCCTAGCATCTTATAAAGATTTTGAGGTACTAGCTGATAGCGCTATAGGAGTATTAGTAATAAATTTTAACAGCCTATAGCCATACTTTATATACGATTTTAGTACTTATTTAATTTTATTAAATTAGACCTAGTAGTTACGGTTATTTACGGCTAAGGTAAATCTGCTTGAAAAAGTAATAGATATAGACATTATATTCTAAGAAATATATTATGCAGCGTTATATCGAAAATTTAAAAAGCAGGGTAATTTTTGCGATTCTAAGGTTACGATCAGTAAAAGTCTATAAATACTGCGGTAAAGCGTGAAAACAGCTGAAATACGTTGTACTTAGTTAGTAGATACTCTTCCTAAGATCAGGAAATCGTGCTAATAACGTGTTAAAAGTTCTACAGCTCGTAAGTACGCTGGAAAGTATGTAGGTCTGTATGTATGATTGATGATCGATCGTTTAGATCTCAACACATCGTAGATCCGCCTGTATTTATAAAGCGGTACGTATAGACCCGGCACTACGCCTTATACGGTATATCGCAACAATAATAAAACTATTCTTGCATATTTACTTACGAGAATTTGCCTTATAAAATTTTCTTTTATGAAAAACTATCTCGAAGGAAAATCCCGTATGAAATAACGTCTATTCTATGACCTGTAGTACGTACACAGAAGAATCCCGCACACGAAATTCATTTTATAAATTTTTCGGAACAAAAAGGGAAAATAGTGTTACAGCTTTGTCATACGTTTTAATTAAATTAGGCGAAATAGTTTAGCGTATTAAATATTAGTTTTTTCTTATAAATTTCTTTATGACTAGTTTGTTAATATGTTTACAATTCTTACTTTATGTTTGTTATTTATTTAAATATTTTATATATCTGTGATTCTACTAGTATTTTTTGACTTTTTATGTTGACTATAACACATATTTGATTTCGCATATCTTTGTAACAAACATATTTTAGCGAGTAATTATGAGCGACTCGGACGACTATTAAAAATTGCTTAAACGCCTAAAACACTTACTTGATTATATTAAAATATTTATGCGTTATAAAAAAAAGTTTTATATATATAATATTTTTTGATTGATGATAATTTAAAATTCCTTCTTAAACTCCATTAATCAACTTATTAACGGAAACTTCTATTGAATAGTATACCTAACTATATTACATATTCTACTTATAATTCTATTCATTTATTTGAATACATAATTTCCTACATTGAGAGACCTGAATAAATAGAGTTGAGAAATTAGCAAGGTGCTAAGCTGTTTTGGGAATCCCGCCAAGGAGACCTGGGACAGGTGTAACATAGGGCTTATTTAGGCTTTTACTTTATATAGACTTTCTAATCTATACAGAAATAAATCCTGTCCAGTTCAATACTTTATATAGACTTAACTCCTGTCCAATTCAACACTCTATATATCTAGATATTTAATTTAGACTTAATTCCTATCCAATTTAATACTCCTATATAGTCTTAACTCTTATTTAGTTCAATACTCTACTATATCCGAACGTTTAGTTTTGTCAGAATATCTTACCCCGATATGACCTTACCAGATACAGGGTAACTGGTTACCCTGTATGTGCCTACTACTTACCCTGTATGTGCCTACTACTTACCCTATACATGACTAGCTTAGTCACCTGTATGTGCTACTCTCTATATTAAACTCTTCGACAGAACACTTTAATTTAAAAGCACTTAATCAAGTACACATCACTCCATCTAATCTTCTAACAGGTTATAGCTCGGCATAACTATAATCTACATACGACAGAAACTAATTTCAATTCTAACAACTTACTATTTACAATGTCAGAATAAATCGATAACTCCAAAGAGTATAATTCTATTACTTACTATAAGTGCAAATACGGAATCTGTCTTCAACTTACCAATTCCACTATTACGAATAAAAGGAATAGTTTATGCAGTTATAAGTCGTACTAATCTACCTTAAAACTATAATTAACGAAGACGAAAAACTAGAAAAATTAAAACGAGTCTTTAATTATTGTACATCAAAGTCGTAAATTCTATAAGTGAATCTACTAGATAAATTAGAAGATCGGTTAGTAAAACTTCAACTACTAGAGCCATAACCTCTAAAGCAACAGCCTCTAGAGCGTCAAGCTTAAGGGCACTAGCTCAAAACCAACAGCCAGTCTGAAGACGAAGAAGACAACAAATCTTAGACCACAGAGACTTAATCAGAACATTCATTATATTTTAGAACTTATATACTATTGACGATCATACAATTAAGGAATAGTCATGCAATAAAATCTATACCCGCGGTTATCTTATGTTTATACTAAACAAAGATTAAAGAATGGTAAAAATAAAAAGAAAGGCATTAGTTCTTCTTATTTATTATATCAATAATTTGCTGCAGAGAATTTACTCCGAACCGACTACTGTAGCTTAACTGTAGAAGGAGCTTAATAAAGCTTACGTTTAATTCAAAACTTTAACATAGCTTTTAGCTTGCATATTTCTTTTTTCAAAATAGAACCAATCTTAAATAAGAAATAAGTTAATTGGCTTAAAAAACTAAGAACCGTTCAAGCACAGCTTGTCGATACTAAGTATATAATAGCTGATAATATACTCAAAGACACCTATCTGTTAAAGTTACTAACTTTATATAACTCACGATTGACACTATTTGGCCTATAATCAAGAATAATTCAAATATAACGACCTATCAAATTCAACAAATTATTCAGAAAGTTAAGATCCGAGAAATAGTATAAACTCTAATTATATAAAGATTCTATCGCCTAAGCTAATTACGCTAAAGGAACTCTCAAAGGCGCTTTTAAAAGATATAGGGATTCTAATAAAAGTAAAGACCGAAAAAAAAAGAGTAAATAAAAAGCAAGGATAAAAAACGAGGGAATCACCGAAATTATTTTTAATTAGAGAAATAGCGCAGAAAACAAAGACAGCTATTATTATTACAACTAATATAAGTACTTTAAACTCAACTATCTTATAAAGAGAAAGCAGAGCAGCGTAGAAAGGATAGGGAAGCCAAAAGAAGAGGAAGAGCTAAAAAAACGCAAATAACAGAAACTTAAAAAGAAATTACTGAAGAGGAGCAGAAGAAACTCAATTAGTACTTTAAAATTACAAACCGCTATAATCACATAGCTACTAAAGAAAGTAGAAGAGTCATAATCTTAGATAATAACTAGTTAGTTGATTTCAGCGCAACAGATACTTACACTATGAAAAAGACAGACTTAGCTAGTTACTGAATACTATCTCAACCACTACCTATTCACACAGCTAGTAAAGCCTATATCTACGTACTTAGGAGAAAAATGGCACAGATTTAGCCAAATCTCCGCATACCTGCTTTATAGATTCTCAAGATAGCTCGCAAGCTCCTATCCACACACACCCTCTGAAAGACTGGTTATATAACAGTAATTAAAGACACTACACACATTATTAAACGCAAAACTAACAGACTTATAGCGTTAACAGAATGGAAAATTCTACCAACCACTATATTAATCAGTTTAACTATTAACAAAGAAAATTCTAACTCAGAAGAGCTTAACATAGAATTTAATATATTTAATCTTAATCCAACATTAAATAAAGAAGTTACTTCTAAACCAGACAGTCAAGCAACCTTAAGCGAAAACGTTAAGTAATTCATGTTATAGCATAAAGACTTGGCTATATCAGTTATCAGACTTAAAAGAAATTAATAAAACATCTAATATCGAATATCTAAGTTAAAGAGAAAAATCTACTAGCCTATTAGATTATATCTAAGCCAAAATACAATAAACCTATAACTGTATTAAGGCTAACTTAAAATTCTATTCTTTAAGAGAAAGTTTATAATAACCTATTAGGCAGACTACTACAAATTAAAGATAGTAAAAACTACTTCGTAGTCTTTATTAAAAACTACTCTAAATAAGCAGAAGTTAGACGCTAAAAAGAAAAATCGACGTTTACGATAGCTTCAAATCCGTCATTATATATGTTAAAAAAAAAAAATAACTAGAAAAACCTAGCAAAATCCTTAAATTTTGCTGTGATAATAAAACGAGAGAGTATATCAATTAAAAGTTTTAAGGTTTATTAATCCGAAACGGAATTAAGCTTAAGACCTTTCCTCTTTAGTATCAAGATTCTAATAGCGTAGTTAAAAAATAGATAACTATTTTAATAACTATAGTTACCGTCATATTTCATAGAGTAGATTTACTTGTTTTTTTCTAAGACGAAGCTATAGTTATAACTATCTATTTAAAAAATTATTTACTATCTGCAGAGCTATTTGATGAAAATCGTCATATGAAGTCTTAAATAGTTATTTATCGATCTATTCTATCTGAAATTGTTTAGTTGTTTGGCGTAGTATTAAGTATCTAAAAAAAAGAAACAAGGTAAGTTCGTTATATATGCTAGCCTATATTTGTTTATAGAATATATTAAAGATAGCACTATTTTTTATAAAATCTAGAACGGAATAGGGTTTATAACGAAAAGAACTTGAATAAAAAGAAAATATATTTTCGGGTAAGAGCGGTTTAGTCAGAAAAATCATGCAACATGACTACTAGCTAAGGAACGGCGCTGATAATTAACTAGGTAATTAAACTTTTAGATTTAAGGCACGTATATAAAGACTTAGCTTTGACCGAAGTTATTTGAGTAGTATTATAAATTAAGGACCGTTATTAAAAATTAAATATAAGTAAACTTGGTAAGTTCGCATATAGAGTCACCTGTGGTATAAGACAAGGTAAGGTAAAAGATAGATAATTCTTTAACTATATTAAAATACCAACTCCAGTTAAACGCCGTATAAGATTTGAGATTTTTAAATGAACTATTATTTAATTCAGCTAATAGCATATTGGTCTATAAAGATCAGAAATCCCAGCGGCTAGTAAAAGAAGTAGAAACCATTATAAAGATACTTATAAGCCAATAATTTAGCTAAAGACTTGACTATAATCAGTAAACCTACATGCACAACAGGCGAATACTTAGAGTTATTTAAACAAGTTATTCGCAAAATAACTATATAATAGCAAAAAGCATTTAAAGACGCCTAGAATAGTTCTTAGGTAACATAATAAGAATAAACCTACTATAGGCATATACCTAGATAAATATACGTCAGGTTCTTCTAATAATAACTACACTAAATTATATAAAGTTAAATATGTTAAGAGATGTAGAGCTAATAAAAGATGGCTGTTAAAGGATATAGTCCCTAACGAAGTAACTTAAAGCAACTATATTAATAGCGGCAGTAAGAAAATAGGTACTCATAATAATTCAAAATAGAATTACCTCTTGACTAAGAGCCACAAAGCTATAAAAAAGCTATAAACTACATCGAAAAAAATCGATAACATAAAATAATCTAAAAGAACTCGATTCACATAAAACTAATAATTTTTTATAATAGCAAACCTATCTAAAGAACACAAGCTCTTATTTTAAAATAGGTATTTAAGATCAAACCTAAAACGTGCTTATACGGTATAAAATACGATTAATAATCCAAGATAATCTACAATTTGGAACTGATTTAAATACATATATTTTTGTAGTTAAACTAGTAACGTTCAGACTCTTTATAATTATAATAGCTATACTTAATATAGAACTGCATTAACTGGACGTTAAGACTGCGTTCTTAACCTCTAGGTTATTAGAAAAAGTCTATATAATAATCTTAAAAAGCTACTATGAGCATATTTTTAAAAAGGATTAAATAATTAGTTCTTCTATTAAAACATACGCTATACAAACTACGCCAGGTATCTAAAATCTAAAACATAGATATCGATGCCTTTCTAAAGACGCTAGAATTTATATTTATAATAACGATAAAAACTTGTATATTAATAAGTAAAAGGAATTCTAATTCTTCTATAGTAGATAATCTTCTTATAACGACAAAGACCAAAGGCAAAATAAAGAAAATTAAGAAGCCCTGAAAGCTAAGTATGAAATATCTAATATAGAAGAAGCTAAAATCTTTCTAAGCATCTAGATCAAAAGAGACTATCAAAGAGAATAGTCACTTTATACTAATCTACATTTATTAAGACAATTCTCACTTGCTACAGAATAGATTAATGTAATTTACAAAAGTCCCTATAAAACGCAACTTAACTGTTGATAATAGGAAACTTCTAACTAATAACGCGATCTAATAGTACTAATAACTAAATAGTTAATTTATATACCTAATAATTTATATAAGACCAACTTAACCTATGTAATAGGACAGCTAATTAATATAACTCTAGACTAATAACCGTATACGCTGAAGTGGCACGAAAAGTACTAAGATACCTAAGCAAAACTAAGTCCTTAAGACTAACACTAAGTGGAAATTAAGAAGAAAACCAATAAGAAAATCTACTACTTAGCTATTTAAACTTAGACTTAACAGAAAACTTAGATGATAGAAAATCAACTAAAAGATACCTATAGTTTTTGAACAAAAGTCTAATCATATGGAAATCCAAGAAGCAAATTATTGTAGTCAACGGCACATAGCACGCCGAATACATAGCTGCATCCGAAGCAGCTAAAGACGCTATTTGGTTAGAACGATTAATTAAAACAATAGGAATTCAACTTCGAAGCCGTTAATCCTACGACTTAACTGCATAGCTGTATAGTCATTGATTATTGTTAAAGGTTCTACAGCTCGTAAGTACGCTGGAAAGTATGTAGGTTTATGTATATATGATTGATAATCGATCGTTTAGATTCTAATATATTGTAGATCCGCCTGTATTTATAGAGCGGTATGTATAGTTTGGCACTATATCTTATATAGTATATCGCAACATTTTAGCTCGTATATGAGCGTAGACGTAAGAATCGCTGTATTACGATATATCTTATAACTTCGCATAATTACAATCTAGTAGGATCTACAATATAAACTGTAGTAACTTTAATACCCCGTTATATTTAATTTATTATAGTTTCATCTAATCATAGTGCTTGCGCAGCTCGTAGTATAAAATTACTTAGTTATAAAAGGGCGTAATCTCTCAGTTATAGAGTATAAAATCGTTACATTTACAACAGTACATTTTAATGTCTTATAATAGCATAACTACTATAATAACTATAGAACAACTATTCCGTACAAATGTTGGATTAGACTATACGCTTATTAGCACTTATTATATTAATACAGATTTATACTTTGCAGCAAATAATTATAAATTACCGTACATATTATTACATATGGAAATCTTTATAGCTCTAGAATTATTATCTAAAACGTACGTAACTCTAAAGCTGTAGAGATATTTGTTACAGTTATATAATTTACTAATTTCATATCACATCCCAGCTTAGAGCTATGCTGTACAACTCTAAAATTAATGTAGACATCTAGAGTTATTCTGAAGAAAAAAAAGTATTTATTGGCTGTTATTCGCCTTGTTTACTTTTTATTTTTTTATATCTTTAACTTCGTTCATAGCCCCAGCTTACTTTATTATTACTATTATATTATTTATATCTTTATAACTTTATAACATTATTATGTCTGCTGCTGTTGCTAGTTACTTTGCTCGTGCGAACGCTATTTTTGCTAATCCGGCATTATATATTTATGCCGTATTTGTCAGCAGTATTCGATAATAATTATCTGTATATTGTATCTTTAAATACCTGCAGTAATAAATACAGTTCTTGTATAAAGATAAACTCTTTATGTACGTGGTATAAGTTCTATAATCTTATATATTTAAGAACATAGATGTTAATTGTATTAAGTATAGAGCATTAAAGTTTCTCGCGCTTCTGGGCCAGGATGCAGTTTTATCGTCTATAATCCGCCAACGCTTATAATTGTTTTTGGAGATTCTGTCATATATCAGACTGCGGTTCTACAGGCGTATAGGTATAGTGCTAATATGCCAAATACCCTCTATAGCGTAGCTCTTAGTAGCCCTCTATTGTTATCAAATGACTGTATTATCGCTGGAGCAATATGAGGGCTAATATTGGCAGATAGTATGTTATGCCCCAGTTTACCCACCTTCCTGCCACTAAACGTACGGAACCTGCAGAATCAGCTAGCTGCAGCTAATACAGCTTTAACTACAGCTAATACAGCCTTAACTGCTTCTAATACAGCACTGGCAGTGCTAATGCGGCTCTAGCAGCGCACGGAGGAAGTGCAGGTAATAGAGCTAATAGAGCTAATGGCGCTAGAGGAGTAGTAGATAAGAGTACTACCCATGCTCAGGTCATTACTACAATTAACGCGGCACGAGGTATTCTAAGTGGTACAGCTCCCTGCCTACTTTGCAGAATATAATAACGAAATTGGCTTATTTACGCGGCCGTATGAATGCGTAAATTATAGCTCTAGTTCCTAGATGTAGTCAGCTAATTTAAATAAATTTAGGATGCAAAATTATGTGTAAGCGAAGACGCTGCTGTGGAGGCGTAGCCTTTCCGCCTTAGTGCCTTGAGGGCTTATCTTTTATTGTTTATTCTGCGCGGCTGTTTGTTTTATCTGAGATTTTATACAATATAAGTAAAATATATTTTTATTCTTTTAATTGAGTAAGCTTATACGTATAAAATAATAGTTGTACGAACTAGTCGGTAGGGACTTAGTTAACACATCTGCTAGTAACTTCTTAAAACTATAATACTTTAATTAAAAATATTATTTCTTATCTTTTTCTAATCTAGAAGTATTGTAGATTGTAATGCTTTATCTTCTATTAGTTACCACTTGTTATATTTACGGTTATGGCGGTAGTATTATCTATATATAAACTGTAGGGGTAGAGGGAGTGTTGTCTGTGGTTAAAGCGATATAAGGATTGAGAATAATAGTTTCCAAAGCTAAATTTCTTTAGTTCTTGTATGATTAGAATTATTACTTCTGTTTTAATTAAGGATTTTATAATAATTGATTGTAGTTTATTGTTTTATGAAATAATGCTATCTCTTAATAAGTATACGTAGCTAAACGTTGACTTTCGTGTAATATCCTTTAGTTTATAGGTTTGTGTTTAATCTGATTATTATATCTTTTAGTAATAGAGGTAAATCCTTCTTATCGATTATTTTATTGTTATAATAGAGTAACTGTTTGTAAGTGTAGATAGGTATTAGTAAGTTTATATTACTACTTTCCAATATTTTTTTCGTAGGCGTATAGACATACTGCCCTAACTTACAATTATATATGCTAAGTCAGGTCGGCTATCTTGTATAGCGTAATTTAATAAGTTAATTATACTCGGTAGATTTTATAATCTTCTTTATTAAATGTGAGTTAGAAAACATCCTTCGATATCGTACGCTAGAATCTATAAAGATCTATCTTGATTTACTATTGCATACTAAAACGATTTAAAATGCTTTTACAATATTCTTCTTAATTTAGTTATAATATTTTTAGAAGTATAATTCCTTTGTATTCGTAGATCCAAAAACCATTTAACTTTACTTATATTCTTGATTTCGTATATTTTTATTAGGTAGCTTTCGTTTACTATATTATAGTTTATATCTTTTAAAGATTAGGAAGTTATTAACGTATATAACTATAAATTATACTTTTATAAAATATACAAGTATTTATCTACTTCGCTTCTTATTATTTATATAGAAACTCTTCGTCTGTAAATATATTATTTAAGTCTTCGTTCTATAGGTATGAAGCCTGTTTTAGACCATACCAATGACTTTAATAGAAGCAGTGTTATAACTTAGCTGGCGTTTTATAACTTACTAATAGGTAATAAGTGTTCTCTTCTATAAAAATAGAAAAGTATTTAGAAACGTTATTTTAATATCTAGCTAGTAAACTTTTAAGTCCAGAATCGTAGTATCACTAGTAAGGCTCGTATAGTACGTAAGTTGACAACTGACGTATACATTCTATATAATAATACTATAGTGCTATTTATAGCCTTTATTACTAATCTGACTTTATATAATATTTCCGAATCTATACGCTTCCTAATAAGACTCAGCGCGTATTTATTAATTTAATACCGTACAGTACCTCTAAAAGCGTAGTCCATATCTTATTATTAATAAATAATTCTATTTCTCTTTGAATTATAGCTAATTAGCCTTCTTTCTCTTTACTAGCTATAGCTTTATTATAAGATTATAATAAATCGAAGTTAATTAAAGTATCTTCTACAGTTATAAAAGTAATAATCTCGATAACCCTTATATACTGTAAATATTTGACTTTAAAGGATTAAATAATTATAGTACATAACGTGCGTATCTTTTTATCTTTCTTAATCTTTTACTACGTTGCAGCGCGGTTTACTCTTCTACCTGTTTAACCTTAACAGTTTTATTGTCGATTATTTTATCTATAATTATTAGGTTATCTAACTTTCCTTGCTATTAAGCAAGTAGAGTATTAACTATTATTATAAAATTTAGCTTTCTAGCAGGTTGGCCTTTCAATAACATGATACTGATATATCGTTAGTTATCGTCGTATATCTTTCTAATATTAAGCTTATTCTGTAACTCTATATCCTACGAATTAGGAAGTATAGGTACTAATGGGGTTAAGATAACGTATGACTTCTTTTAGTAGCTAGAATCTGAAAAGCATACTTTATAGCTTTCTCGTGCGGAAGCAGAGCTATCAACGAATACCACGTTTTTAACTATAGAAACGTACTTCTTTGAGATATTCTAGACTTTATACTATTTTAAAATACGAGTATATCTCAGAAATATGTCTTTCCATACTTTATGCTAGCTGAAAATCTTCTTGCGTTTTTTCTTAAGCATTATAACATATACCAGACAGCTAAATAAGTATATATGAGTATAATTGACAGAATTTCTATTAAGCTGTTCTTCTAAGGATTTAAGCGTTTGTTTTTTTCTGCTTGGGAAGTACTAGCTTATTACTTGTAAAGCAGGCTGTAGATAAAACTTCTTACCAAAATACTTTTAGTAAGCTAGATTTTATTAGAATTATAGTAGTAAGTTCTTATAGCGTCTGTATTACTCTCTCAGTTATATCATTCTACTCGTATGCGTATAAGGCGAAAGATTCAATTTCGATACTATATTCTATATAAAAGATTTATACTTTCTTCTGTATGAACTTTTTTGTATTATCGAAGTATACAGTCATTACTCTAAATTATCAATCGTATTTATGTTCTATTATCGTTACGAATTAAATAAAATATACTTGATATTCTAAACAACTCGTAAAAGACTTTATTTATTTATAGTAGGTAACCTCGTCTATAATTATAAGCGCATACCTTACTTATTAATATAGCTTAACTATAAAATTCAAATAACATTTATACAGTAAAGCTATTGTAAATAACCCCACTATATCTATGTATATATACTCTAAGAAATATAACTTCTTAGAAATAACAGAATCTAGATTTAAACATATATTAGCTTTAAATAAGAAATATAGTTTATAAGTTAGATTCCCCTGCTTCTTAAAGGGTACTTCAACCTTAGCTCGAATTATATTTCTACAAATTACTCTCTAACTAATATAACTTAGTTTCCTATATTATTTTAATAATTCCGTAACTTCAGTTAGGAAAATATAATCTATAATTACTCGATATACTAACAACGCTATAACTTCTGAAATAAAGAATCTATCTTATATCTTCTTAGATATATAGCATTTACTATTACTTTTTAGTACGTAGAGGCCTATTTTTTCATCGAAAATTAACTATACTATAATAAAACCGTTTTCTTAAGGATATTACTCTAAAGTATAAAATATACGTTTATTCCTCTTTCCTACAGTTTCCTGACAGAATATAGGTTGAGAGTTATTTAGGGCGTATACAGCATATCATGTATTTTTAAAATAGTAGTATTAGTTTCTATAATAAAAGTTCCGTATTCTTAAGTAGATATAATTGAATTATTCTTTAATCTTATCTTTCTTTCTATATCAAAAGAGACATAAATTTTAGATATAAATAAATCGTAATTCTTACAGATCTAGTCGCTTGCGCTTAAGTCTATATACTATGATTTTTCAGAAGCACTTTTATAGACATTTTTTTTAATATTAGCTTTGTATACCGTTATTACGTCACGGGATTTAAAAACTGTGGAATAAAAGGAAACGTTTTTCTTAATTCTTTAATTTAGAGGTCTAAATTCTAGATGCTTAACAAAGCAGTGTTCTTCTGGGTGGCTTATACCTTTATAAGTGCCGCATGAAGGGTAAGTTATCTTATTCTTTTTCTAAGGGGTCATACTTCTAGCGCCAGAGCTAGAACCTGCGTTTTCTTAGTATTAAAGCGAACTTTCTTCTCCGCACCACCTTCTTTAGTTTTATTATCCTGATTAACTGTACGTTTAAACTTTCGTTTATTTCCCTTATGTGCTACTAAGCCGGTAGCGTCCGTAGCTGGTGGTAGCGTAGACACAGAAGGGGCTTGAGATTTAGCACTCTTCTTTTTTAACTTTCTATATCTACGAGCATTACACCCATAGTGAAACAAGATTATTTACTTAAAAATATAATCTCTTAAACGTTTAATTATATATACCGTTTTATTGATAGCATTCATCGTATAAAACTATATAATCATATAGATATTAAGGTGCTAATCTCTAATTTCGTCTAATACCCCTCTAGTAGTATTAATAAGATTTGACTATAAGAAGGTAAAAGATGAGATATCACTTCTTTCCTTTTGTATCTATATAACTGCCTCGAAATAACACAAAACAGCTATATACATGTTATATTTTTCTAGCTATATAGTAAGAGAGAAAAGACGGTTCTTAAGCATGTTTATAGCACCTTCAATATCAGACCTGTATTTTTCTTTAAATAAATCTATTATAGCTTTGGGTAATAAGCTAGTGAGGATATTATATATTGTTATAAACCGATTTTTATATAATATTATTAGCGAATGACTTAGCTGTTTCGTACTTGTTTAACAGTTTAGCATCTGTAACGTCTACTATTTTAATAGTAGACAAGAAGACCCTAATTTATTCTCTAATATTTTATAAAAATCCTGAAGTACTAGCTGGTAACGCTATAGAAATATCAGCAATAAACTTTGACAACTTATAGTTATATTTTATATACAATTTTAGTACTTGCTTAATTTTATCGAGCCAGACTTGGTAGTTATGGCTATTTGCGGTTAAGGTAAATCTGCTTGAGAAGGTAACAGATGTAGACATTACGTTTTGAGAGGTATATTATGCAGCGTTGTATCGAGAATTTGAAAAGCGGGGTAATCTTTGCGATTTTGAGATTATGATTAGTAAAAGTCTGCAGATACTGCGGTAAAGCGTGAAAATAGCTGAAGTACGTTGTACTTAGTTGGTAGATATTCTTTCTAGGATCAGGAAGTTGTGCTGATAATGTGTTAAAGGT
The DNA here is from genome assembly GCF_004000055.1 of Arthrobotrys flagrans. Lineage (NCBI taxonomy): Eukaryota > Fungi > Ascomycota > Orbiliomycetes > Orbiliales > Orbiliaceae > Arthrobotrys > Arthrobotrys flagrans. The sequence goes on from NW_027137555.1 coordinate 32,239, forward strand.
TCTACAGCTCGTAAGTACGTTGGAAAGTATGTAGGTCTGTGTATGTATGATTGATGATCGATCGTCTAGATCCTAATACATCGTAGATCCGCCTGTATTTATAGAGCGGTACGTATAGACCCGGCACTACGCCTTATACGGTATATCGCAACAATTATCAACCCCAAGCAGCATAACCGAACAAAACATGTGGACATTAAGTACCACTTAATTAAAGACATATATACAAAAAAGGAATTTCAGATTAAAAAAGTCTTATTCGCAAACAATCTAACAGACGATCTAACTAAACCCTTAACGAAACTTAAACACCAAAAGCACGCAACTACAATAGACTTAAAGCTCTTATAGAACATACATTCTTTTTCTTATCTTAACAGTTTCCACCCACAAAAGTAGTTTTACGATTAAGAAAAATTTTTAATAAAGCATAAATAACTACAATTAGTACGAAGGTCTAAACTCAATTAAGCATATTTATAATTACAATTCTACTCTTAAAACGGCGAAAATCCAGCCCCAAAGCTATTAGAACTAACTACTTAACCACGAAAATAGACATATACCTTAGAAGTACCCCTCCTATAGATCCTGCCATCTAGTAGATTACCCAAAGTGCGAAGGTAACAGCGTTTATTAAAACAACATCAAAAGTTATACTAGTTTAATACTAACAGTAAGTAAATATAATCAAAATACATATCTCGTATTAAGAAATCTTATTCACACCAAACAGAAATTTAGTAAAAGTATCAGAATATCTTACCCTCGATATGACCTTACCAAATACAAGGTAACTAGTTACCCTGTATATGCCTACTACTTACCCTATATATACCTACTACTTACCCTATACATAACTAGCTTAGTCACCCTGTATGTGCTACTCCCTGTATATAAACTCTTCGACAGAACACTTTAGTCTAAGAGCACTTAATCAAGTACACATCACTCCATCTAATCTTCTAACAAGTTTAGACTTAACTCTTGTCTAATTTATTTTATTATTTCCTTTATTAATTATCTATTTAAATCGCTATATTCGCTGTTATGTATTTAAAAAATTAAGCAATAATTTAAATATTAATCTGTATTCACACTAGTACATTACTCTTGCCTGGTGATACTATTTGTGTATTACCTTGATATCTCGACTAGTCTATATACGATTTCTTACACTGTATATCGTTTCATAAATCGTTCTATCTAATTGATACTTAAATCCCGACTTGCTAATTTAGTAGCCATACTACGCATCATGTCTATACGCGAGGGGAATCCCTAGCTATACAATCGCATTACTTATTATACTAGTGATTTTTCACTTTCCATGGTTACTGCTAGCTATTACTGGTGTGCTGTAATTCGATTATTATTTCTGTCGTTAATTCTTCGAGCTAATATTGCGTACGATATGCTATATACGCGCGCAAATGTACGTATAGAAGAGAAATCCCCTTTCTTATACGCGAATAACATTTTGTATGTTCTTCTCGAAGGCAGCCTTGTCGACTTGAAAGAGAATGCGTTGAGCAGATTAGCGACAGTTTTGAGATTGTCGAGCCATAATTATAATATTAATGTTAATAGTACTAGTAACGCGAATAATACTGATAACGCTAGTGACGTTATTAATGTTGTTAACGTTGTTAATATCGATGTCGATAATAAAAATTTGTCAAAATGCAGCGCGACGCTGGGTTTTCGCTTAATTTTGTTTTGATGTGGCATTCAACACAACAGCCAAAAACGCCAAAAATTTTGGCTTTAAAAATTAATATTAATTCAAATAATGCTTGAAAAGTTCTGTCAATTTAAAATCTTATTCTTTTAGTAGTTTCTAAATAACGTGAAATTTTCAGATTTTTCTGATTAGAAATAAATTTATTATAATTTTTTGAAATTCAAAATTTGCTGTCTCACTTCCCAGTGTCTCACTTCCCGGTGGAAAACGTTAATTGCTGATGCGAAAATACATTCAACCAAACCAGGACTATAGGGGGTCCAAAGTGATCAAAACGGCCTTGCTTTTGTATAGAAAATGTGATCGACTTTTTATTCGGTAGGCTGCTACCGTCTGGGGTGTCAGTGTCACACCAACATTACAACGACACTCCGGCTGTTGAATACCAAATTGCAAGATTTTGTACTGATGTCAGCGGAGCAGGCAGGCAGGCAGGCAGGTAGACTCACAGACCCAGCGGCATAGGCCGCCAGTCAGTGCCAGTACCAGTGCCAGTACCAATGCTGGCGCCGGTGCAGTGCCAGTGGGGGTGTCAGGGCAGCGTCGTTCCAGTGTCATTGCAGTGTCATTGTAGTGTCATTTCAATTTATTTTGCCTAGATGGGTATGGGTAGCAACTTAACCAAATCAAAGAATTTGGGTTTTTTTCTCTTATAGAAATAATTCATTATTTCTTACAAAAGTAGGTAGTTTTGATCATTTTGGAGTATCATACACAACATCTTCCTTACATTACAATAATTCATACAGCCCGTAATATGAAGATGTTTATATTTATATTGTATAGAAAGCCAACAGTCTCACTACAATATCGCCGTCTCAATTAATTAATTAAAACCTCTCCGACAACCACCACTTCAACTCCGCCGAGCCATTCTGGACCAGATCGCCATCACAATCAGCACTACCCCAGGATCGAACCCTCCCACACCCCGTTGTATGAGCGGCTATACTTCGCCAAGGAGTCTAATGAGGTCGTAGATATCTGTATTGCCAATACGAACCTCCCAAGCAGAGTGATTGACCCAAAGAGACATTGCGTCGTACCACTCTTCCGACTACTAAGGAGGGCGCGATATTGGTTCGGCGTGATGGACTTCCACCCAATGGCCCAGTAGCCTTTATTGGTGCGTGCCCATTCTTGAATGGCCATGCATCGTCGGTCGTGGGTGCGTGAGGGCCTGTGTCACCGGTGAAAGAACTGTGGCGACACTTGTTCTGGTCCGTGGACTTGCCTTTCCACTGGCGGGTAACGGGACGCAGGTGCAGGTGGATCCGCGGCCCGGTTTGGCGCTTTTCCTTGTCCAGGTCTGTTACATCTTGCGCGTGGCTGATAAACCCAGCATCAATCCACTAAGAGGTGTTAGTATAGTTTTTCGCATATATATAACTAACTATATATATATAATATATGAACGAAACGAAAGGTTTTTGGATGTTCTTACGATCTCATAAGTAATACCGTCGGAAGCAGTGAAGTTTTGCGGGATCAGATTGGAGGAGTCCATGGAGACTGGAGCTTCCTCATTGGTATTTGCGAGGGGAATCGCAAGAACGCCTGTCACAACAACGACAGAGGTCGCGACGACGAGAGTGGAAAGGTGAAAGCGCATGTTTTGTCCAATTGTGACTATTGCATGCAGTGGAAAGGGAAAGAGAAGAGGATGTTGGATGTTCTCCAATTGAACAAAGTCTCCTTCGTGACAATGGCGATTGTACTGGTTTATATACTGATATATTTTAAAATTTTACATCGAATCTAAGTTCATGCTGCAGAAATTAATGTCAGTCCACTCCTAATACCCTGACCGATTGGACTGGGGGTATATGATATAATATCAGCGGCTCCGAAAAAAGAGTTTTGCTTGCATAGGAAGTCCAATCAAGGATTCATCGACGGAAGCCGCAACAGCGCAGTCAACGACGATAAAAAATAGGGTTAACTCGGAAAATTCTGCAACTGAACTTCGTGTTACTTCCTCTAGGCAGAGACCTATAAGTGCCAAGGACGGTAGTTTTGGGCCTTGTATGTCCTGGGCGGAAACTTGGCTATGTATTTTTTTTGAAGCACTGCTGCAGCGCTGACTTACGCGGGCGGTACCGGTCTATGATCATACA
>NW_027137547.1:0-12500 GCF_004000055.1 Arthrobotrys flagrans
TTTCTATTTTATTCTATCTTATTCTATCTTAATTTTAATTTACTTTATTTTAATTTTAATTCTATTTAATTTAACTTTATTTTTATTTATTTTATTCAATTTTATTTCATTCTCTTCAATTTATTCAATTTAATTCAATTTTATTCAATTTTATTCTAATCTTAACTTTTTTTATTTTTTTTTATTTTAATTCTAATTTTATTTTAATTTCAATTTTAATTTTATTCTCTTTTATTTCATTTTATTATAATTTTAACTTCCATCATTTTATTTTATTTTAATCCTAATTTTATTCTATTTTATTTTATTCCAATTTATTTTATTTATTTTATTTATTATATTTTAATATTTAATTCTTAATTTATTTTTTTATTTTTATTTTTAATTATTTTTTCCTATTCTCTTCTAATTCTAATTTTTTATTTATTTTAATTTAATTTATTTTAAATCTTATATTCTACTATATTCTATTATATTTTAATTTCTCTTAATTCTATTTCTATTTTTAACTTTAACCTTATTTTATTTTATCTTATTTTATTTTATTTCTATTTTAATTTCATTCTAATCTTAACTTTATTTTAATCTATTTTAATCTAATTTTAATTTCATTTTAATCTTAACTTTATTTTATTCTATTCTATTTTTTTTAATTTTAATTTTATTCTAATTCTCATTTTATTTAATTCTATCTTAATTTAATTTTAATCTTATTCTAATCTCAACTCTTTTTATTTTACTTTATTTTAATTCTAACTCTATTTTAATCTTTATTTTATTTTATTTTATTTATTTTATTCTATTCTATTCTATTTTAATTTTAATTCTATTTTAATTCTAACTTTATTCTACTTTATTCTATTTTTTAATTTTAATCTTATTTTATTCTATTTTCTATTTTATTTCTATTTTATTCTAATTCCAATTTATTTTATTTTTAATTTTATTTAATTTACTCTATTTTAATTCCAACTTTATTTTATTTTAATTTATTTACCTTTATTTTTAATTTTAATTTATTTCTTTTTATTTCTATTTTATCTCTATTTATCTTTATTTTTCTTTATTTTTATCCTTACTTTTTTTTATTTTTATTTTTATTCTTATTTTATTTCTATTTTATTTTTACTTTTTATTTTTATTTTTATTTTTATTTTATTTTATTTTCTCTTTTCATTTTTCTTTATCTTTTATTTTTTATTTTAATTTAACTCTAATCACAATTTTACCTTAACTCTATTTTAATTTTAACTTTATTCTATTTTATTCTATTTATTTCTTTCTAATTCAAATTCTATTTTAATCTTTATTTTACTCTATTTTAATTCTAATTCTATTTTAATCTTAATTTTATTTTATTCTTCTAATTCTAATTCTTATTTCTATTTTATTTCTATTTTATTTCTATTTATTTCTATTTTATTTCTATTTTATTTCTATTTTATTTTATTTTATTTCTATTTTATTATTTTATTTTTATTTATTTTATTATTTTATTTTATCCTTATTTCTGTTATTATTCTTATTTATTCTTATTTCTTATTCTTATTCTTATTCTTATTCTTATTCTTATTCTCTTATTCTTATTCTTATTCTTATTCTTATTCTATTCTTATTCTATTTTATTTTATTTTATTCTATTTTAATTTTAATCTATTTTTATTTTTATTTTATTTTAATTCTATTTTAATTTTAATTCCATTTTAATTTCAACTGTATTCTACTTTATTTTAATCTAATTTTACTTTTATTCTAATTCTATTTCTATTTTATTTCATTTTCTTTCTTTCTATTTTATTCTAACTTTAATTTTATTTTAATTTTAATTTTATTAATTCTATTTTACTTTATTTTTTTTTTTCTAATTCCAATTATATTTTAAATTTATTTATATTTTAAATTTAATTTAATTTCAATTCCAATTTTATTTTATTTTAATTTCAATTTATTTCAATTTTAATTTCATTATATTTTCATTATATTTTATTTTTCATTTTTTCTATTTCAATTCTAATTTTTTTATTTATTTAATTTTAATTTATTTTAAATCTTATTCTACACTGCTCTATTTTACTCTATTATATTTTATTTATTTTAATTCTATTTGCATTTTAACTTTAACTTTATTTTATTTTATTCTATTTAATTTTAATTCTATTCTAATTTCAACTTTATTTTTTTACTCTATTTTACTCTATTCTTTTTAATTCTAATTTTAATTCTATTTTAATTCTAATTTTATCTTAATCTTTTTTATTCTAATTTTAATTTCATTTTAATCTTCACTTTATTTTAATATATTTCATTTTTATTTTAATTCTATTTCAACTTCAACTTTATTTTATTCTATTTTCTTTTATTTTAATCTTAATTTTAATCTAATTTTAATCTATTTTATCATAATCTATTTTTATAATCTATTTTAATTTTATTATAATCTTAACTTTATTCAATTTTTTTCTTTTAATTTTAATTTTAACATATTTTCTTTATTTTATTATAATTTTAATTTAATTTTAATTTTAATTTCATTGCTATTTATTTTAATTCTATCTTTATTTTATTTTAAATTTTATTTTAATTTATTCTCTTTTAATTCCAATTTTATTTTTATTTTTTTATTTTAATTTATTTTAATCTTAATTTTATTCTCTTTAATTCAATTTTATTTACTATATTTATTCTATATTATTCTAATTTAATTTAATTTTTATTCTGCTTTATTTTAATTTATTTTTAATTTATTTTAATTTATTTAATTTATTTTAATTTATTTTAATTTTTTTTAATTTATTTATTTTTATTTTATTTATTTTATTTTAATTTTTATTCTCATTTCATTTTATTTTATTTAATTCTAATTTTAATTTTATTCTAATCTCAACTCTTTTTATTTTATTTTATTTTATTTATTTTATTTTATTTATTTTATTTTATTTTATTTATTTATTTTATTTTATTTTATTTTTTATTCTATTCTATTCTATTTTAATTTTAATTCTAATTTTATTCTACTTTATTCTATTTTAATTCTAATTCTAATCTTATTTTATTTTTAATTTTAATTCTATTTTATTCTAATTCCAATTTAATTTTATTTTTAATTTTATTTTAATTTATTTTTTAATTCTAACTTTAATTTTATTTTTTATCTTAATTTTATTTCTATTCTTATCTTTATCCCTACCTTTATTTATTTTTATTTTTACTTTTAATTTAATTTTAATTTTAATTTTATCTTTATTTATCTTTATCTTTATTTTTATCTTCATCTTTATCTTTATCTTTATTTTTATCTTTATCTTATCTCTATTTCTAATTTTATTTCCATTTTATTTTTATTTCTATTTCTATTCTTTATTTATTTTTATTCTATTTCTATTTCTATTCTTATTTCTATTTATTTTATTTCTATTTCAACTTTCTTCTATTTCATTCTAATTCAATTTTATTTTAATTTTATTCTAACTTTAATTCTATTTTATTTTATTTTATTTTATTTCAATTTTATTTAATATAATTTTATTTTATCATAATTTATTTTATTATAATTTTAATTATCTTATTTTATTTTAATTCTAATTTTTTAATTTTATTTTTAATTTTAATTTATTCTCCTCATTCTAATTTTAATAATTTTTTTTTAAATTTTATTCTATTCTATTCTATTCTATTGTATTATTTCATTTTAATTTTAATTTTATTTCAACTTTATTTTAATCCCTTTTATTCTAATATTAATCTTATTTTAAATAAATCTTTATTTTATTTAATTCTAATTCTAATTCTAATTCTAATTTTTATTTATTTTAATTTTTATTATTTTAAATCTTATTCTACTCTACTATACTCTATTATATTTTAATTTATTTTAATTCTATTTTTTATTTTAACTTTAACTTTATTTTATTTTATTTTATTTAATTTTAATTCTATTCCAATTTCAACTTTATTTATTTATTCTATTTTATTTTAATTTTATTTTAATTTCAACTTTATTTTATTTTATTCTATTTACTCTACTCTATTTTTTTTAATTCTAATTTTAATTTCATTTTAATTTTTACTTATTTTAATATATTTCATTTTTATTTTAATTCTATTTCAACCTTAACTTTATTTTTATTTTTTTTCTCTTTATCTTAATCTTAATTTTATACTAATTTTAACCTTATTTTATTTTATTTTTATTTATTTCTAATTCTAATTCTAACTCTATTTTAATCTTAATTTTAATTTATTTTTATTTTAATTTATTTTAATTCTAGTTCTAATTCTAATTCTATTTTAATGTTATTTTAATCCTAATTCTAATTCTAATTTTAATTCTATTATAATTCCTATTTTATTTTATTCTATTTTATTTATTTCTAATTCCATTTTAATCTTAACTTTTTCTTTCCATTTTTATTTCTATTTTTACTTTTACTTTTACTTTTACTTTTATTTCTATTTTTTAATAACTAACTAAAATAATACTAATTCATAATACAATTAATATAAATATTACTCCTAACTAACTATATTTATTTAATCATACTCCATTTTATATTTCTTTAAACTTTTATAATTAATTTTTATATTTTAATTTTAATTTTAATTTTAATTTAATTTTAATTTTATTTAATTTTAATTTTAATTTTAATTTTTAATTTTAATTTTAATTTTAATTTTAATTTTAATTTTAATTTTAATTTTAATTTTAATTTTAATTTTAATTTTAATTTTAATTTTAATTTTTTTTAATTTTAATTTTAATATTAGTTCTAATTCTGACTCTAACTTTACTCTAATTATTTAATATTAATATTAACTAATTCTAATTCTAAATTCGTTTAAATTTAACTTTAACCTTATTTTATTTTAATTTTAAATTTATTTAAATTTTCATTAACTTTTATAATTCATTACTATTTTTATATTTAGCTATATTTAACTAACTATATTTTTATTTATTTATTTTTTTTTAAATTTACTCTATATTTTTATTATACTTTTTATTATTACTTATATTGTATTTTATCTTTTATTTAATATTATCTTACTCTAATTTTTTATTTTTATTTTTATTTTTATTTTTATTTTTATTTTTTATTTTATTTTTTTATTTTATTTTTTTATTTATTTCTACTTTATCTTTTATTTTTATTAATTACTATTAAAACTAATCTGCTGTCTGTTTATCTGTTATTTGTATCTGTTTATCGTATTTATTTATACGTTTTTATTTTCGATTATAATTTCGAAATATTTTATTATATTGTTTAAAATCTTTCGATGTTTTGTCGTCACTTTTTTTATTGTTGCTTTCATCTTCTATATCAGTCGATGAAAATATTTTTATATTTCATCATTATCTTTCATCGTACTCGGTAGAAGAAATCTGAAATCTTCTATTGCGGCTCAAATAATTTTAATGTCTTTTTTTTTATTCTTTAAAATCTTCTAGCTCTTTATTATTTTTATTTCTGTAGTTACTTTAATCTTCTATAACGCTCGGCGGAAATACTTTTATATTCCATCGTTATCTTTCATCGTGCTCGGCGAAAGAATATAGAGATATTCCCCCACCTTCTATTGCGCTCGGCTAATCTATATATATTTCCTTTCTAATTCTTAGAGTTCTTTTTTACTTTTCCTTCTCCACCACACTCTTTATCTTCTACAGTCCTAGATCGCAAAAAATCACCTAGATCTTCAACTGTCCTAGATTATAAAAAACTACCTAGATCTTTAACTGTTCTAGATCACTCTTCTCTCCGAAAAAACCTTCTCTTTCTGAAAAGCCGAAAACCCCTTTCTTTTTTAAAAAACTTCTCTCTCTCTTTTTTTTTATCGCTCACCATGGTCGGTAAAAATCGAATACCCCCAAAGGCAACAAGCCTGATGACAAGAAAAAACCAAGTCTTTTAAAGACTTATTCAAGAAGGTTACCACACCTTCCAGCCAGTTCGGTAAGTCATTCTTTGATCGTTCGCGTTTCTCGATCGTTCTTATAAATCGCTAACGTGTGTTTTGAATTTTAGAGGATTTCAACAGCGACGACGAAGGTTGCCCACCTGTCAACAATGACAGTAAACTTACTAGCGGCCCTCTTGCTCTTCGCATCGGGGGCACTCTTCGACGCATGCGTCAGCGCAAGTTTACCTCCGGCGTCAAGCTAGGCTTGGCCATTCAAAGTGTCGGTGTTAAAGCCCGCCGCGAATGTGACTATTGTTCGGTAAGTGATATATTTATCGTATCTCCCCTTCGATCGTGTATTCTATTATTTTTATGACGGCTGCTAACTTTGTACGGTGATATTAGTCTAATAAAGGTCCTTTCGCTACTTGCCGTGCTTGGAAGCCTTTGGGCTCCAAATGCGGTAACTGCTCTTACGACAACCAGATCTGTTCTTCGGGCTGGTTTGTTAGTCTTTTGATGGAAGCGAGCGGCCGTAGTCGTCGCACGGCTAGTCACGGTAAGACTGCTAAAGTCAAACCGGTGGTAGATGACGGTGAGGAGGAAGAGGACGAGGACGAAGAAGAGGAGGAAGAGGAGGAAGACTGTGAGGAGTATGAGGAGTGGGAAGGCTTGGAGGAGAGGGTGGATGATATGGATCTCGACGGTGATGATCCGAGGGATGGGTTCGGTGGAGCGGGAGGACCACCTACAGGCGGTGCCGGTGGGGCTGGTTTGGAGATTGCTGTTTGAACGAGCTGAGTAAAGGTAGGAAAATAAGAAACCTTAAAAAACCCTTTCTCGCTTTTATTGAAAAGCTCGATACCTCCATCTTTTGTTTTATTTATTGCGCTGCTTGAATCAACCGAGCTGAGTAGAAGGTGGGAAAATAAGAAACTATAAAGAATCCTTTCTCGCTTTTATCGAAAGCTCGATACCTCCATCTTTATTGCGGAAGAAAACTTAAGAACAAAAAAAAAAAATTTGTCGTGCTTTGTGTTCGGTGTTTTTAGGATATTTGATTTAGGAATTTAGAATAAAATTAAAGATCAAACTTAAAATGGAATTTTAGAATAGAACTAGTGCTAGAATGAAACAACCTAATTTGCTTTGAAAATTTTAAACAATTACCGTTCGTATCGATCGGTTGACTCTTTCTCGTGACCCGTGACTCCCAAAAAACGAAATTAAGAATTCAGATAAACAGTGCTGAACAAATTAAAAGAGCGAACGCGTTAGTCGTTCGAATATTATACAACGTTCTGTCGTTCTTTCTGCCCAGCCAACCTGCGTAGTCGAAATCTTTCCAATCTGATATACCGATGAGTGCCTTCGTTCGCAGGCCGAATCCGTTTTCCAGACGACCGTAAGCGGCCACCGTTACGATCAACCACTTATACTTGCACGTGCCTCGGTTTTCTCGTTTCTTTTCGGCCTCTTCGCATATCTCTTCCGGCAAAGCACAAGTCCAACAATAGCCCCAATTTCCGGGCCACTTAATCGATCGACTAAACTGCACGATCTCTTCGAAACCGAGGCCTTCTGTTAAATTGCACCAGATAAGTCTGTGCTCTGAATCGTGAGCCCTCTTCGTATCGATTAACAAGCAAGCGGCGCAATCGCTGTTCAACCAATCTAACGTTTCACGTATTCGGTCGAGCCCTGTCGATGTGCTTTTGACTTTGCTTCTGACGGCTTCGATTCTGCTGCTGACGACGGCTTCGGTTCTGCTGCTGTCGACGACGATTTCAGACCGTAGTACGTCGACGGTTCGACAGTTGTCACACTCGTTGGCCGATAACTCCGTGCAATCCTGACTCGGTCCGCCGTTCAGAAATCTTGTAATCGTGAGCAGCCGACACTTCGTCGATTGAATCATCAGTCGAAGATACTCTCTGTCGTAGTCTCCGAATTTTAGATTCGCGATGGGACCGTATTGCGATGTCGATGTCACTTCCCGATCTTCGAGGACTATTATCGATCGAGCGTCTGCGACTCTTCTACCCGCTCTGCCGCTCTCCTGCACGTAATTGATCATGCTGTAAGGTGAGTTGACGTGGATGACCAGAACTATACCGGGGTGATCTATGCCGCAACCGAACGCTGTCGTCGCTACTAGAAACGTTTGTTCAGGTCTCGCCCATTCCTTCAAAGACTGCCGTCTCTCGTCGTCGGTCATCTCCCCGTGATATTGTTGGCAGTCAAGAAGTTTCGAACCTGCGAGGATGGACATCTGATTTTTCCACCGCGTGTACAGGACGATCTTCTGTCCGGGCTCCAATTTCTCGGAGGCCTTCTTAGCCAGTTCGACCGCCGCGGTCAGCGCTCGACCGTTGCCGCACCTTCTCACCGTAACGCTGATATTCGGCCTCAGACTCTGCGCTCGGATGTACCGAACTGGGCATCCGGTGAGAGTCAATACGTCCTCGAAATCACCGACCATGCGAGGCGGTAAAGTAGCCGTCGTGAACACCAGCGGAACCTCTAAGGAATTGAGGTGAAAGACTTGGCTCATGGCGGGTCGAAAACCGTTCTCGGTCACCACCGTATGACACTCGTCGATCACGATCCGATTGAGAGAGTTGTTAACTCTCAAGATGGATAGATATTGAAGGAAGGTTTGATGGTAAGGTATATCTTCCGATACGGACCCTACAGCGTGATCGGTCGTCGCCACGACAACCTGACAGTCCCAAGGTTGAGAGTGTGGCTTCCACCGTTCCGCTTTCAATCCGATCTCCGAACACCGTTCGATGAGGTCGGTGGCTAAGCTGATATAGGGAACTATCACCGCCGTCATCCCACGCTCGTCAGCCATCGCCGGAAGCATCCAGAGAAGACTCTTGCCGCCGCCGGTGGGGAGAACGACGACAGTTGTCGGTCGTTTATCGAGAACGCATAACGTTCCCTCGAGCTGTTCTTGAGATTTGAAACCCGTATAGCCGAACTTGTCTTTGAGCAGCCGATAAGCCTTACTCTCGAGATCCCGGTCCTCTCTCCCAGGGACGGACGTCGACGTCGTCGACGTCGTTCGATCGAGATTGGTATGCGACCGAGATCTTTTCGCGGTCAGAACTCTCAAGCCATCGACTGACGGACGGACGGCACGAATCGACATGAATACGTTAGCATGCTTACGATACTGAGCACTGATCGGTTGAGGGTTTCGCTCTTTCTCACGTACCTTGCTTTCGGTCGTCGGTAAAGTTGATCGAAGACCTCTGACGACGATGCTTTTTGTCATCGGATCCCTTCTCTTCTTCGATGCCCAGGAACCGATGCCACTCTTCGCTCACTTGCGCGAACAGTTCCAGTGAGTTGGATGTGAGCTTGGCCGTCAGATTCACAGCTTGACCGTAATGGTTGAGTCTGGACCGTAGACCGTGGCCGGTCTGCAGAGCTGCGATCGTCTGCGCGGACTCGCCATCATCACCGTCATCGGGCTCTCGGTCGTCCGCATCTTCATCCAGCAGAGAGTCTTCGTTACGAAAATCTTTGAATCTTTCGTTCGCGGACCGGTTTCGGTGAACGACGTCTCGGCTGAAAGCTACGGCGACGTGTCGATAAGAGCGCAAGGTCAGCTTGACGCCCAGGTACGCCTCGGTGGCGTCTTCCAACGCCCGCGACATACGGTTGGTGCCCCAGAAATCCCCTCTGTCCGTCTCCCAAAGGTAATCCGTCTCCGGTTTTTCCGTCTTGTAGATGGCGTCCAGATCGTCGACGAACGAGCGCACGTATCGAAGGTACAGGACGACCAGATCGCCTACGACTTTCGGTAGCACCCTGGGCACGACCTTCAACCTGTCGGTCACGATCAGATTCTTGTGATACTGCGAGATGAAGATCACCTTGCCTCCGATCGTGAACAGGTTTCTGTCGACCGACACGCCGTCTCGGTACCGCAGACAACCGATCTCGGACCCTCTGGCCGGCGCTCCGCCCGTGACGTGCACCAGAACGAACAATCGGCTCAGAAATCTGTCGACCGACTTGCGATATCGTTTGAGACCCGAATCTCTGAACACCGATCGAAAATCGTCTTCGACGATCGCCTTCGAGTCGAGCATCTGCTCTTTCGCCTTTGAGTTCGCGAAAAGATTGCATCGCACGAGCTCGGAGCCTGCCGCCGTTTCCGTTGTTCGGTTGAGGTTCAAAAAAGCACCGCTGGTCGCTCTCGATCCCAAGGCTATGTTGTCATCGACGGTCGTGAGATCCACCGAGAAACGTCTTCCGTCGTCTTCCAGAAAAAGCAGATCCCTCCAGAGTGAGTCGGTCGTCTCTCGCAGCAGCTCATGCACCATAAGTTTTAGACCGCTTCGGGTTATCGATCGTCCTTCGAACTTGAGCTCCGTCTTGGTGTCGGAATCGACCCACAGGACGTGAGCTCTTCCCGGTACGAGAGCCGCCCTCTTCATCCCGTACGCGAGATTGTTGAGCATCAGACTGACAGGCGTGAAACTACCGTTCGTCAGCCACGTTCGCCGGTATTCTTGAAAGTGTCCCACCGTGAAATCGATTCGGTCGGCCTCTTTCAGCTCGGGTCTCCACTCGATCTCGAAATTTAGCGTTTCAGAACACTCCCGCAGCAATATCAACCGAGAGCAGTATATCAGACCCGCTAAAATAGTCGTATAATCCTCTGGCTCTTTCAACCGACTGCTGCGCTCGTCGATACCCAAGATAGAAGTGAAGTGAACGAGCGGGTTGTTCCAACCTCGATCCAAAAACTTTCGTTTCAGTATCGCGACACTCAGGTAAAAAACGCGACTCTCGAGGTTCTCCTCTTTCCAGCGAAGTTGTTCCTCGGTCGTCGTTCTAGACCGAGCAGTCTCTTTGACGCACTGAATCCATTCCTCGGTCTCCGCGTCGAATGTGAGCTTGTGCTTGGCGTTTCCCTCGACCTCGGGCAGCTCGTGAACCCTCCAGCAGTACACGATCAATCTCTGCCAGTACCCGATGTAGCGATCGAAGGCGGCCGTCGACCCGAGCGTCTCCAGCGGTCGGTAAGAGAACTCGTCCGGTTTGGGACTTCTCCACCACTGCCTCATATCTCTCCCCAATCGGTTCAGGTCGACGTTAGCTTTCGCGAACATGGATCTCACGGCCGAGCAAACCGACAGGAGTTCCTCTTCGGTCGACCTCCTCCCCGGCAGAGCGCTCGCGACGATCAGCTCGTCCAAGTTCAGGCCTTTCAAATGTTCAACCCAACCGGTCGTCTTCATCCAAGGGGTCTGGGTCTCTTTGCCGTCCACCGTCGCGGCGCGGCTTCGATTCTTCTCTCTTTGTGTTGCGGCTCTGGCGAACATCTCGCTAATTCCCTCCTGCATTAACTTTCTCGCTACCGATCGATCGACTCGATCGGTAGCGAGATTTTCAGGAGTTTCATCGTCCGCAATCTCAGGTGCGAGTCGCTCGCGAACAAATCTTGCGCGATTGACCAGAAAGTAATGATGATGAGGGCTACGCGTCCCGAACACCGACTGCATCCAGAGCTTGGATCCACCGTCGCCGTCGTTCGATCTGACGGACGTTTTCTGAGGCCGTCCGGCCGTCTCTTTGGCGTTGTGCTTCTTAGACCGGTGAACCCGCAAAGTCTTGTTGGAGGAGAACCTCGAAACGCAGTCTTGACACCTAAAGCACTCGACGGTTCTGAGGCCGGTTATCTCTTCGCGACCGTCCGGCTGTTTCGCTGCGCGTTCGGGCTCGGCCGTTTTCACATCTTTGTAGCTTTCGACCCACCCGTGCCTTATCATCGACGGCACCTCGCTGTGGACCTTGATCTCCCGCAGATGTTCGTTCAGCCTGTTCGGTAGAACGGCGATGCCGCATATCTCACATATTATCTGCAGTATTTTTTCATCGAATCGGAAAGGGCAAGCCATGTTTTTTTTTATGCTATGTTAGGTTTTATCGATAGATATTCACGCTCGACGCGATTAACGGTTGAAAATTTTGAAATCGAAGACAAAATTAAACGATACGATGTATCGATTGCTGTCTACGGCGGCTTGAAGATATTTTTAAAGTTAGTACGTATATATATATTATGTATGTATATTTATTTTCAGTTCCGGTCTAAATTAAATTTTTCCTTCTTTTTTTTTTTTTTTTTTTTTTTTTCAGTTTCCGGGAAATGTTCGCCCGTCTTATCGAAAAAACGTTTCGGTGAACGATTCACCTCACCTTCCCATTTCATTCCGATTCTATTCTCTTTCTTAGCATTGACCGCGTTAGTAGTGGTGAGGTCTTGGGGTTTTCCGACAAACACTCCAACGCGCGCTCTTCTCGGTGGGGTTTGTCGGGCAACCGAACGACCTTTTCGACCAATCAAAAAATTGGAACCAGGCCTGGTTCCAATTTTCAAAGTCTTGGGGTGTTTGTCACCGTTAAACTTTCCCGATTGGGGACCGAACCGCCCTTTCGACCAATTAGAAAATTGGTACCAGGCCTGGTACCGAATAAACCTACCGGTTAGGCAAGATGGGCAAGATGGGCAGGATGGAAACCTGCCTTCCGGGTGGAAGCCCTCCTTAGGATGGAGAGCCCTTCTTAGGATGGAG